>NC_067160.1:11785952-11805952 GCF_903995435.1 Acomys russatus
CAACAATATAATCATTTTCTTTTATTGATTTTCTTATAAAATGTATCCTTGTTAGATTCATTGATGACTATACATTACCAGGGCACCTGATAACATTTCATTGTGCTATTACCACTGCACAGGAAATGGGATTGGCTGGGTGAAAATAACTACTTCTCAAGGAGCCAAGAAAATGGGTTTTGATACAGAAAGCCACAGACGGGCTTATGTATCTGAAGGCTGATCAGCGACAGCCCCTACCCCCAGTCAATTCCTTGTTGTTCTCTGCTTTTGAAGTGCACTGCAGTACTATAGCGACCTCAGTTCCCCTGTTTTAAAGAAAAAAGAGAGGAAGGACTACAGGGTTGTTTAAAGCACTTGTTGCTCTTCCAGAGGACCCGGGTTCGAGTCCCAGGACCCACATGGTGCCTCACAACCATCTATAACTCCAGTTCCAGGGGATCTAATGCCATTTCTGGCTTCTTCCTGCACCAGACATACATGTAGTATATATACATACATGCATGCAAAACACTCATACATATAAAATGAATAATTTATATATAATTATACATTACATATGATAAATATAAAAATAACTTAAAATAATATTGAGAGAGAAATTTCCATTTTAAGCACTTAGTAATCCAAGACTTTAACTCTTCAAAAAAAAAATTCTGAGTTTTTTCATGACTGGCCTGTGCAGTGTCCCTTATGATTCCCTTTACAATGCATAATCTTTGGTGAGCTGGATCTGATAACTTGGATTAATTTGGGTCAAAAGATTTGTTGAAATAACTCACCAGGGCTGGGGAGATAGTTCAGTTGGTAAAGTAAGAAGAGTGAGTTTGATCTGCAGAACACCCCCCCGCCCGCCCCTCGACACACACAAAATGCTTGTATCATGCTGTACAGCCACAGAGAGATGGGACATAATGACCTTGAGGCTCAGTGGCCAGCCAGGGTTGCTGGATCTCTAAGACTCAGGTCAATGGTAGACCCTGTATCACGGGCAAACCAGTCTTTTTTAGGATGACACCCCAGATCGTCCTCTAGTCTCTACATACATGCTCACAAACATGTAACCTGCCTACCCACTAACACACACACACACACACACACACACACACACACACACACACACACACACACAGAGTAATAAATACATAGAAATAAAAGTGTTAAAAAAAAGATCAAATGGCAGTTGTACATTTAAAATAATAATAAATGAATTCTAAAACTCAAGTCAAATAGTTATTTCATTTCTTTTTCATTTTTATTTGGGGGTATCAGCCCAACTTGTGATATTGTTGGCTCCCTTTTTCGCTAAGTAATGCTGAGGTGGATGTCTTTCTTTCTTCAGAATGATAGGCTTCTTAGCAACAAGGAAGTATTTGGTTTTCTCTCTCTCTTTTTAAAAAAATTTGTTTTAAAGTGTATGGCTGTTTTGCCTGCACATATGTATATGCACCATGTGTGTGCAGTATTCCCAAAGGCCAGAAGAGAGCATCAGATCCCCTGGGGCTGGAGTTAGAGGAGGCTGTACAGGCTTCTGAGTGGGCCCTGAGAATCAAACCTGGGTCCCCTGAAGAAGCAGCCAGTTCTCTTAACAGCTGAGCCTTCTCTCCAATTCCAAGAAGCATGGTTTTTAAGTTTGTTCATGGGGGATGGGGGAAGGGCTCATTCATGGCCAGAAAAATGGCTAGGAGGTGAAGGTCTTTGCTACCAAACCTGACAACCTGAGTTCAATTCCTAGAATCCACATGGTCGAAGGGAAAAAAAAAAAAATCAGCCCCTGAAAGTTGTTCTCTGACCTCCACACATGGAAAATGGCACACGCACACTCACTCACTCACTCAACCAGTGTTTAAAAAATTACATATATATATATTCAAAAGATTTGGATTTTTTTCCTAGACAGCCCAACTAAACAGAAAATAGAATGCTAATGCTAACATGTAAAGCCACAATATACATACTGAGAGAGGTAAGCCAGACCCAGAAAGACAAACATTGTACCTTCTCTCATCTGTCTGAGATCTGAATCGTCAGAGGAGAGTGTATGACCCACAGTAACTGCAGACGGCTGGTGGAGGAGCACCAGGAGCAGAGAATAACAGGGTCCAAGTGATCTCATCAGGGGAGGTGCTGACTAGGGAGGGGGAAAGGGGAGATAAATACAGGAGGAGAGGAGGGCAAAACAACAGTAGGGATGGATGAAAAGGTCACAAAGAATCATATTATTAACCACTAACCCTAAAACCCCTATAATTTTATGTAAGTAAGTCTATAAATATGACAATATAGTTTAAATGAAATTTTCTCATCTGAGCTAACTAGCAATGCTCCCTCTAAGAGCCGAAGACCCCATGACAAAATCCCCCACATGAGAAGCCCTGTTTTGAATTGTTGGCCAGGGCTGTCCAAGACACTCTCAAATCATACATGCTATTGCTGTTGCCCTCAGTTCCACCTGCCCCCCAAGACGGAAGGTCAGTTCCTATTGCTGAAAACACTGTATACTTCAGACAAAGGGCCCAGAGACCTTTGAGCTGGAACTGACCTAAAAAAAAGCCTCCTCCTGGGGACCAGTGTTCATGGTACCAGAAGGCACTGTGCAAGGCTTCTGAAGGAGGGAGGTGACCAACAGTTCCACTCTGCTATGACACCCATGCATCACAACAGCCACTCATGTGACAAGATGCCCTGAGGCGAAGTAGTGGCACAACAGCTCTTATCTGGCCTTGAGATCCGCTTGAGGGACACGAGGCAAACCATGTCTGGTGCTAGAAACCTAGCCAACTACCCACAGCTAATGAAGTCATGGGTCTTGGAGAAGAACCCACAACCATCCCTTTACTAAACCAGCACAATCCCTGATCATATTCTAAATACTTGTCCTTAGACCTGTAGATACATGTAGGCCTCACCCCCTCATCAAGGACACTTCTCTTGGTAACAGGCAGAGGCCATTACAGAAAAGCACAACCAATCAAAATGCAGAGTTGTGAAGCCCAGTCCTAGTAGATATGTCTACAGTACATGCAGCCCACCTAAGACTCTGAGGTCACCAAGGAAGAGGGGGTAGAAAGCTGGCCAGAGCATCGGGGAGTTTGCTGTAAAACTGTATCTCATAGAAATGTCAGAAGCTACACCCATAAAGTCTCGCCAACATGACTGCCTAAATGTGAGTTGAACACGAATAACAACGATGTTTGGAGGAATGCCCCACAGCCTCAATCCTACACACACACACACACACACACACACACACACACACACACACACACACAGGAAAAGCAAAAACCAAACAAGCAAACAAACAAAAGGTCCTACAGGCAACTAAGGATGCTGAGAGTAGGATAAATAACCATCTTCCTCAGGGAAGAGCACATCAATTGATTTATCCAACACCAAATTGTCAGCCCTGCAAACATACATGGGAATACGCAGGGTGTATTTATATATTTAGGTGTGGGGGGGGGGGCAACAACTGATGAAAAAAGAGGTCATGAATTTGAAAGTTGGAATACACGCAATGGAGGAAGGAAAGGTGAGGAGAGGATATTGTAGTTAGGTTATAATCTCAAAAGCCTAATTATATTAACAGGGCAACAGTGGCAGTTTGAAGGAGACTGGCCTCTTATGGGCTCATGTGTTGGAATGCTTGGTCCCCAGTTAGTTGAACTGTTTGGGAAGGATTAGGAGGCGTGTCCTTGTTGGAACAAGTATGTCACTGGATATGGGCTTTGACTTTTCAAAAGCCGCTGCCAGGCCCACCATCTCCCTCCCTGCATGCAAAACAGGATATAAATTTTTCAGCAATTTCTCCAGCACCATGCCTGCCTGCATGCTGCCATGACTCCAGCCCTGATAATGTGCTAACCCTCTGAAACTGTATGCAAGCTCGCAATTAAATGTTTTCTCCTACAAGTTGCCTTGATCATGGTGCCTCTTCACAGCAACAGAACACTAACTATGATATGACACAGTCTTATTAGATAATTGAGTTTTCAGTTGAATTTCCTTTCAGCCTCTTACTTCCTAACAGATGGCTCATGCAGACACACTGTTTTTAAAAATAAAGTTAAATTTTCCTCTTTGTGGAAAATGATTTTTTTAACCCAATTTCCCACTTAAAACCAGAATGGTTGTTAATTTTGCAGAATGAAAGTATTCAGAACCCCAGAAAGATTAGATAACAACAAATTCATAAGTAGAGCTAATTTTTCAAATTAAGACATTCAGAAGCTAGCATTTTCTTCTACATGAAAAATGACACACAATACTGCACTGCGCCTTAATTTAGTCTTATCTGAATTAGAGAATATTTTAAATCAATGTGGTTTTATTTCCTTAAACCACACACAATAACTCACACAGCTGGCAGGGTTCTACTTAATAAGAAATCATTTAGGGATCTGGTTAACAAATAAAGCAACACACAGTTAGCACGCCCACTGTTCATGACTGGCTGTGTCCCCAGAGTTACAATAGCGCGAGCTCTAAGTTCCCTTCCTCTGTCGGCTCCTGGCTTTCTTGGCAAAGTGCTCTTCAGTCTAGCCGTGTGAGCCCAGTCCTTATCTCACTTTCGGGCTACACATTAGCCAGATGTTGTAAAAGCTGAAGTGTTCCTGATTAGCCCCTGCCTCTGGCTTTCACCAGGGCAGGTCACTTGCGTATCTGAAAGCCATAATCTCCCTCATTTAAAAGCGAGGCCAACGGTCTACAAGTTCAAGTGAGTTGACTATTAAGAGAACTTGGATGCTTAAAGAAATAACCAGGCAGATAGGATTTTTCTGCACATATCATCTTAAGGGATTTCTGACCATTGTAACATCTCCCTTGGCCATTGTAGTAAACGTGTGTAAACACAGCAACTCATTCAGCCATTTTAAAAAATATGCACTGGGGGACTTATAAACAGCATATTTCCACTCATTAAATCATTTTAAAAATGGGCCATGAATGGCAACTTAAAAGCGCTTAAGAAAATATTATTCATTCTGCAAAAGAGTTACTCTGGCCTAGAACACAAACTGGTCATCTGGGACTATCTGAAAATTGCAAGCAGGAAGCAGCCAGGGTCACTGCACTCCTCCCGCTAGAACAAGCCAAGCTTCTGAGACTTGGATAGACGAAGGCAAGACAGGGCCGGGCCATCCACTGGGACATTTGCAGCAAGTTTGTTGGTTTTTTTTTTGTTTTTTTTTTAACTTGAGCAAGTTTTTTACTTGAACACAAAGCCAAAAAACAAACTTGCAGCAAAGCAAAAGAATGTGTGCTGTGATTCACAGTTTATTTGAAAACATTTATTCAGGCCTCTCGATGAATTCAAGCCCCACAGCCCAAAGGCATTAAACTGTATTGAGGCTCAATGGCCTGAGAAGTGTCCTTTTAAATTACAGCGCATCCAGTTACTGAAGTCGGCACAGGAGGGTGTGGGAAGGGCATCTGCAACTAATCTGAAAGATCCATGTCAGATCCCGGACTCTGAGAATGTGAAAACTATCTATACAATGTTTTCATGCGACATGGGAGAGAGTTGTCTTTCTGGGAGCAGAACCCAGTTGAGGGACTTTCCACAAGAGACCGGTGACCTGCCACACAGAAAGGTTTAGGTTGGTGCCGAGAAAGGAGAAAGAAACGTCTGTTCCTCCTGCGCATGATTCCCTTACTAGTGAGGCAATTCTAGAACCTCTCATTTTGCAGATGCAATGCGACCCTTGATTCCAGACCAGTGGATTTCAAAACAGAAATGATTCATGTCGGTATAGGCAGAAAATTTTAATTTTTCACTTAGATAATCTCTAATTTCTTGGTTGCTTTATGCAATGTATATGTAAGATAAAGTATATTCATTGCTATCTGCCGTCTACCTATCTATCATCTATCTATCTCCTATATGGATAAATATACCTGAGTTGTGGGACTCAGTCAAATAAATCCAAGACAAATAAATCCCTTAGACGATAAACCAGGGCCTTGGCCAGCCTAGCCACAAGCTGAGAGAGGGGTGAAACGGCGGCCGGTCTCTCAGTCTGCCTGTTCTGCACTCTGCAAGGAGGCACGGCCCCTGTGGCTGAGACCAGCTCAGCACTGGTTCAAGGCAGAGATGTTTTCTATTCTTGAATCTTTTTATTTCTTTGCTTTATTTTCCCAGAAAACTTGTTTTTAAAACTTCTTCCTAAGAGAGCAATCAAGCAGGCATACAAAGGTGGACAAATGAGGCCTCATGCAGTCTGACTGTTAGTACTGACACTGACAAGTCATAAGTCTCTGTTTTGGGCCTAAATACAAATGCCAGCCATTCAAAAATGCACAATACATATATTCATGTGTAAAGATATCAATGGCCTAGCGCTAGTCAGGAATGACAGATTTCAAACATTCTATTTTATAATTAAATCATTTACATAAATGTGTGTTCAGAGCATAAACACATGACTCATTTTTTTCAATCATGATTCTTTTTAGGAGGTATAATTGTAAATGAATTTCTGTTCCTACAATTGTCTGAATAGTTTATCAAACATATTAGAAAACCAAAGATAAGTCCTATTTAGAAGATAAAGTTTATTACAAATAATTTATAGTACGGCTCTTGCTTTTAAACCTATAGCTTTTAAAGGTACCTAGAGTTCTAAGGACAATTCTCACTCTGAAGACTGAGACCTAATGAGGAGTTGTTGGAGAAAGACACCACAAAGAGGCTAGAAGACAAAACCCAATCAATGTTACAGTTAACATCCTCAGCAGGAGACGAGGAAGGCTTGTGCTCACAAAATAAAATAGAAAAACGGGAACAGGAAAGCCGGGCAGTGGTGGTGCACACCTTTAATCCCAGCACTTGGAGGCAGAGGCAGGTGGACCTCTGCGAGTTCGAGGCCAGCCTGGTCTACAAAGTGAGTCCAGGACAGCCAAGGCTACACAGAGAAACCCTGACTTGGGGGAAAAAAAAGGGGGGGGGGGGCGGTGTACAGGAAGCCAGCAAGGAAAATCTTTTAGGAAAGAAAACTGATAGTCAAAAGAAAAACTCAGGGAGAAAATATAAGCAATAGACAGACAGTTAAAAAATAAATAAAAAAGCATGAGGAAATGGGAGGGTCAACTCAGAGTATCAAATAGCAAAAGAAAGAAAAGAGAAAATAGTTGGGAGAAATTATCAACTAAATAATATAAGAACAACTCCTCAAATGGAAGTCTATGCACCTGAAGCATGAGCAGCCTTTAAGGACCCTAGCATAATTAATGAAAAACGTCCCCATCTGGAAATTTTAGACTACCGGAAATGAAGAGGAAAGTCCTAATAATTCTCCAATGGGCAGGCCGGACACCAGGTGAATATGAATATTTGCCTTCTCAAAGGCGACACCGAGAGCCGGAGCTCAATGAAGCACTGGAAATAATGTTCAGTTTGTAAGCCTGCAAGCAAGCCACCCTTAGCGGGTCAGGGCGGACAGAGCCATCCTAACAGCTGCAGGGAACAAAGGTAATTCCTGACTCCACCCTTTTTTCTTTAGGAACCTTGTCTATCTGCTTGTCCTCCGCCCGCCCCCCCCCCCCCAGAAAAACAAAACAAAACAAAAAGGGCTATAAATGCTTCAAGAAAACCAGGGACCGATGCGGGAAGGAGGCCAAAGGAGATGGCGGCAAGAAAATCCAGGGCCCAGGAGAGAGATTTCCAAAGAGGAGACTGCTGGGGATGAGAGCTGACAGCATGTCAAGCATGCCCGTGGTGGTGATCGTACTGAGAGCATTAGAGACTGTGGGAAAAACAGATAGAGGGGCAGAGAAAGCAAAGCCAATGACAGCCGGAAAATGTGAAAGTGGAAAGCTGACCACATGACCACGGTGTGATAGGGGGAAAGCTCACCACAGTGTGTGGCCTAGTTCCAGCAACGGCATCGGCAGTCATACATGCATGAGCTCTGAAACACTGCTCTGGACTGTATGAAACACAGGTCGAAGTGGCGGGAGACCAGAAGATGCAAGAGATAAGTCCCCACCCACGTAGATAGTTCCAGGACAGTGGGTGAAGCTTAGAGAGAGAGTAGCCATACTTCAGACAGAAGCACAGAAGCCACCTCAGGAACTCATCAACGAAGCTAAAAGACCTCAGCCTCGTGATTCGTCTTCAGGCACATTTTTGGAATCTTTGTCTAAAAAGGCCCATAACTTCCTGTCATCGAAACCATGCGCTTACTTTTGCACTCTGGAAGTAGGTTGTTATATTTTCACCAGAAATAAATTTCTCCCTCCCTACCCTCTCGCGGCAGGCCTGCCAAGTCCTTTACACTGAGCTAAACAGGGTCACATGAGGCCCGAACAACATATAGACTGTCTCCAAACTGCTAATGGATTGTTTTAAGAAAATAATCTTGGGGCAGTCGCTTGGAAAGACTGCCCTATCGAGAAGGGTCTAGAACAGAGGCTCTCAACCTCTGCATCGAGGCCCCTTTGGGAAATTGAACAACCCTTTCATGGCGGGGAGGGGTAAGATCGAAAAACTCAGCTGTTTACATTAGAATTCCCAACAGTAACAAAATTACAGTTATGAAGTAACAACAAAATAATTTTGTGGTTCGGGGTCCGCACCGCACGAGGAACTGTGTTAAAGGGTCACGGCATTAGGAAGGTTGAGGACCCCTGGCCTAGAGATTTCTCAGCACAGATGACAGGATGAGGGCTTGAGAGGTGAGTGAGGGGAAAGTATATATTAGATATAGGTCGTTGTTAAAATATGACCTTTTGTGTTAGGCAGTGAGGTCTTAACACATCACATTCTAAAACAATACCAAATTGATAAGCACATGAGTAAAAAGAGAACCAGTTATGATAATGTGCCCCAAATCAATGATTATTGACTTATTTCTCACTGTCTGAAGCACAAACAGGAAGAAGAAGAAGAAGAAGGAGGAGGAGGAGGAAGAGGAGGAGGAGGAGGAGGAGGAGGAGGAGGAGGAGGAGGAGGAGAAGAAGAAGAAGAAGAAAGAAGAAGAAGAAGAAGAAGAAGAAGAAGAAGAAGAAGAAGAAAGCAGCCCATTATCCTGCCCAGTGGAGGACACAGCAGATGACGCATTTGCTGGAACACTATCTTAGTGCACTCAATGATAATAAAGAGGCCTTGAGGGCAAGGCGTTGGGCAGGTACTATAGTTATAGTAACTGAGAGAAAGAGATCCTGGGGCCTGTGGATATCTGGAATATCATCGTGAGCTTTCATAATTTAGAAACAGCATTGGAATATATGGACCATTTCAAAATGTTTTTTGAAACATACCCAGTTTATCTGGGCATGATGGCACACACCTTTTATTTCAGCATGTGGGAGGCAGAGGCAGCAGATCTGTGAGTTCAAGGCCAGCCTGATCTACATAGCAAGTTCCAGGCCAGCCAGAGAGACTCAGTAAGACTATGTCTCAAAACAAAGCAAAACCACACAAATGCACATGGTGGCTTTCTTATACCCCACAAGAAGCTTTCAAGCAAACAGGAAAGGTGATGGTACAATGACCAGAAGGCTTTTGCAGGCTCCGTGGGCAATGCAGACATGGTAAAGGCCCAGGTTGTGGCCTGTTTTTCCTTTGCTACATCTATCCTTGCTCTGTTTTATGTGTGATAGTTAAGATTAAAGATTCAAAAGGTTGGCCAGGCCCTGATGGCAATGCCTTTAATGCCAGCATTCTGGAGACAGAGGCAGGGGGAATCTCTGAGTCCAAAGCCAATCACTACAGAGAGAGTTCCAGGGCAGCCAGGGCTACACAGAGAAACCCTGTCTGGAAAAGCCAACAACAACAAAGATTCAATACACACAGATTCAGTTAAAATACTAAGTGTTAAATACTAAGTGTTTTTTAAAATGCCCATAGTTTCTGTCTTCCTGTATTTTGTAGATTTTTTTCTTCTTCTAGAGTTTCTCTCGGATTATCTTGGTTCTTTTCTTCTGAAAACAGCTCTTGGTGTCTCAGAGACAAAACACACTTTTAACTCAGAGAGATTGATGTTTAACATTTCCCATACCTCTCAGACCATGTGCCCAAGAACCCTCATGACCCGCAGGGTCCTGCTTCTGGGCAGACTGAGATAAGAGGTTCCTGATAACCCTTCAAGTCCAGGGTGTGGACTATATACCAGCCCTACTCTTGCACCTAAGGGCTAAAAATACGGGAAGCTCTGAGCTCTTGTTTCCCAAGACAGTCAGGGCGAAGATGAGAAGGAACAAGCTCCTCTCTTAGCTTTATTCCTGTGGACTTTTAGCATATTAACCAGCTGAATAAATCCTCACTACAAATCCGTTTTATCTAGCAGTATTTCATTTGATAGAATAAAAAAAAAAAGTGAAGGTCGGAGAGGTTAAGTAATTAGTCTAACATCACATAGCTAAAAGTGATAAAACTATCATTTTGAGCCAAGCAATCTTGTTGCAGCATCTTCAAACCAGGGGGACTGGGTATTTCCTTCCAGAACGCGGATGGCGATGGATGGTAGGCAAAGTAGGAACAGATGAGCCTAAGCCTGGAGGCCACTCATCAATAGGAAGTAAGTCAGAGGTGCAAGACAAAGACTGTTTGTCTTGTAACTGGAGCCCCCTGGTTATCTGTACACAGAACACTTTGGAACATTGTGCCAAATGGCTCCCATCAGAGCACATAAATGGCATTTGCAGACCCGGCCGCTGCTCCTGGGCAACTCAGCTCAGGCTAACAAAAGGCAAGTAGGACAGAATACAGCATGCGGTTGGATGGTGTGGAACACAGGCTGGGTCTTCTCAGCTCCACAGAGAGCTGGCCCAAGAGCTGGAGTAGCTGTGAGATGTCTGGGGTAGGGGACGATCGAGCCCCCGAGGGGCCACAGGGTGCCTGACAGGACAGTATGCAGGGTAAGAGCAGTAGGGCTTCTCAGAAGCAATACCAGTTGGAGGAAAAATAAATAGTAAGTAGGGAGAAATCAGAAAGGCCGGTATTAGCCACAGTCAAAGAAATTCTCAAAAGGAAGGCCAGCGACATGAAGAATAGCTCTCCTGCAAACATAAAGCTAGGCCTGATGAGCTAAAGCATCAGCTTCCTAAAGTGTGTGATGGTCCAGGATTTTTTTACTCTTTTATTCCTAGTGGGTCCCTAATGTAGGCCACTCTTTGTGAGAAGACATATGTGATAAAGACTTTATTTGATGTCTGTCTGTGCAATACGAAACTTGAGGTAGCTTTTAGAACAAATTATAGTTCAAGAAATAAATAGGCACCCATGGCTGATTCAGGCTAAATACCAGCTAGCATTTTTATAATATGTCTAAGAAATTCAAACTGACTGAAAGGTAAGAAAAATAGTGTTAGTTGTTTATTAAAGTGTGTGGAGGGTTTTTGTTTGTTTGTTTGTTTCGTTTTGTTTTGTTTTGTTAACACAGCAAAATGTAGTCGGTCTGGTCGTCGGCTTCTCTAACCGTATATAATGCTATTGTTTGCATAGAGACACCCAACCTCCTCCTGCCCTCAAGGCTGGGAGGTGGGCATAATCAGCTGGGCTTCCAGTAGCAATGATGGATTTGCTCTAATCCTCCCTCGCCCTTCCTCCCATTTCTGCCTGTGATGAATGGCCACCATTACAAGATGGCGGCCGAGGTGAGGCGGGCGGCCTAGAGAGCTCACCCCCACAAGGGAATCAAATGCTGGACCCTGGCCTCTTTTTGAGTGATGCTTTAACCTGCTGAACCAATCAGCCACAGAAAAATAAGGATGCCTGTCACTGCCAAATTGGAGCGCTCCGAGACTCCATTAATGAAAAACAGGGGTGGGGGCGAGAAGCTTTGACTCAACAGAAGAGCAGTTATTCAAATACCAACTAACATTATTGTAAGTCAGGAGCAGAGGCAGAGCAGTGAAAGTTGATTCTTCCAGTCAACAACTGGCTGGAGACAACATGGGTCTACAAAATGAGCTTCATAAAGCAGCTTATTTTAGAAGCATCAATACTAAAACAGCAGTAACAGAAAGTGATGTTTCCCTTAGTTTAAGCCCTGCTTGGATATGCATTTACCCAGCCAAGCAATTATTGAGCAAACTTTTCTCTTCAATTTCCCCCAAGTTCAAGTATATAGCTCTGAGCCCACCACAAGCTTTACAAAGCAGCCTAGCTGTTAAGTGTGCGATAATCGCTCATTTCCTGACCATTAATCCAGACATCACGCAATCACTCAAAGGCATCCATTTTCCTTTGCTATTTCGGGGACTGCTGTCTTATTGTGGTCCCTGCCTCAGACCCCTGACTTAGTCATCTTTTAATTAGAGCCAGCAAGAGCAATAGGCGGAGCCAGCCTGCTGTGGGTAATCCATCACAAGGCTTGGCTGCTCCTTGGCCTCTTAGATGACTGTTTATAAACAGGACATCTTGGGGACTGAGGTAGCTGTCTAAGGAAACAGGAGAACAAATGGTGACCATTTCGTAAGCTACTTCTGTGAGATTATAAAGTCCGGTAGAGAGCCGGAGCCTGGCACTAAGTAGATTAAGTATCCAAAGACATTTTTACCCTTGATGAGTTTTCTGGAAGGTGTTTTATCTGACCTTGGCATCAAACAAGTAGATACCCTAGTGGAAAAGGTGCCTAAGGTATTAACTAACATGCAAATAACCTGGCAGCTGACTTGAATTGAAAGGGATCTACTTTTTAGCTGAACCCCTTCTATGCTGTTCAACAGCAGGTCCCAGGCCTTGAACATAAAAAGTGAAAATCAATTCAAAGCTGGTAAAGTCACTGTTGGAGAAAGTACACAGGGTCCTGCTTGCTGTCCAGCATTATCTTCCCACTAAAACTGATTTATACCCACTGAGCACCAAGCTATTAGACTCAGGAAATGATATATTTCAAAGTTATAATAGACAGAGGCAAGCTGGCACATGGGCTGGTTGCTAGGATTCCAGAAGTATAGCCCCTTGGCATAGCTGAAGAAGGGCATGAGTTAGAGGCAGAGTCCCTCCTGAGAGTCTAAGGACAGTTAGGTGTCCTACAGATATGGAGTTAGCTGACCTAGATGCCACTGGGCTCCTCCACTCAGCAGCTCTGTGATCTTGCAGTTTACTTAAACCATTCACTTCTTGGTTTTATTAACACCTTCATGTATTTCTTTCCAGTTCTTCCCAATCCTCTACAATGAAGTGAGAAGAATATTTTTTGTATGCTTGTGTCTTAAAATTATGAAACCATCAGGAGCATTTTCCCATAGCAATACAGGCATCTCTCTGTACCCACAGGATCCACAGCGAAAATACTCAGAAAAAAAAATTAGTCAGCACATACCTTTTCCCGTTAACACTTTTAACAGCGCAGCATAATAGCTATTTACAGTGGATGTACATTGCATGGTAAGTAATCTAAAAGTGGTTTAGCATATACAGGAGAATGTGAAGGTTATGGGCAAATACCGCATCATTTTATACAAGGAGCTTAAGCTTAAGTGATTCTGGTGTCTGTGAGAGGTACTGGAACAAACACCTAGGGCATCCCAATGTGTGGCTATATTATTTTTTGTAAGTGTGTAAGAATAAAATATACAACTATAGCTCAGAAGTTTAGAATACTTGCTGATTTTCCAGAGGAAATGAGTTTGATTCCTAGCACCCACATGGTGGCTCACAATTATATGTAACCCCAGATTCAAGGAATCAGACACCTTTTTCTAGGCTCTGCAGGCACCAGACATAGATGCTGGCCAAATAACCCGTTGCCTGACAGCACTCATCAAATCAACAATATGGGCCATCAAATAGCAATGGGATTAACCCAGACCTCATTAGGATATGGAAACCAAAAAAATCCCTTCAGTACTTGATGGTGTCCAACTCAGCGTTATAAGGAATTGAACATACAAAACTTCAGCCTCCTTCAGAATCACTCCCTGCTGTTTCTAGCCCCAGGAAAAAATCCATTCAAGATCTCTCTCTCTCTCTCTCTCTCTCTCTCTCTCTCTCTCTCTCTCTCTCTCTCTCTCTCTCTGTGTGTGTGTGTGTGTGTGTGTGTATGTGTGTGTCTGTCTCTCTCTGTCTCTGTCTGTCTCTGTCTCTCTGTCTTTCTCTGTCTGTCTCTGTCTCTGTCTCTCTCTTTCTCTCTCTCTCTCATCACCATGGGGAGCTGGAATGATTTAAAACTCACTTGGCAATCCATAAATGATCAAGGAGGTAGCATGAGGTAGCTCCAAGCCCCCGCTGCCCTCCTTCTCCCCCTCCAAATGGCCTTCCATAAGCCCCCATTCTTCCCTAGGCTCTCTCCATCATAAACAGCCGGGGAAAGGCCTGAGACGTGTGCTCCCATTCTGTCTTTTACTTATCCAGGACTTTGCTGCTGCAAGGCAGCCTCCCTTACAAGGCATGGTTCCCCCATACAAGGTATGACTCCCACCTACCAGTCAAATAGATTTCCCTGCCCATGACGGCCATATTAGACATTATCTCCCAGAACATCAGAGAGCTTTCAAAATCCTATCTAGAGGGTAGAAATCGTCTTACTAAGTTTCAGTGCAGTGGCATTTGAAATACTTAAAGTCAGAATCAATAAAATTATGGGGTTTCAGCATCCTAGGGACCATTGTAAGTTCCAAAGAAGGAAAATGCTTTTCCTGGGATTTGCATAAGTTAGCCAGCATCTGGAAGGCATATGCAGCTTAATGACTACAGTGCATAGACACTTCAAAAATGCACTTGCATTTCAATAGTTTATAATTAGTGGATGTGGGCCAAGCAAAAACTCAGTTGACTGTCTCAGAAGCACAACCAACTCTCGAGCCCCTGCAAAACTCCTAAGATTAAAAACAAGGATACGATTTATATCAGTCTGAATAAAATTGTATATCTTGATTTTTTTTTTTTTTTTTTGGTCACTTTGTCACTATAAACTCCTTCAACAAAAAAATAGAAAAGATCACAAATCACTCAGTGACAAATGACAATTCACACGCTAAACAAAAGCGCATCTGTTGTGGGAATCATGTTTACAACTTAATAAAAGTTACCAGTGATCAGGGCCAGACCAGAATCATCTTCTTATATACAAGGGACCTCTCTCAATTTTATGTTCATGTGAGGAGAGAAGCCATCCCTGAATAGAGACACTCCTGAGCAGACACATAGTGTCCTCACTTGGTGAGTGTTTAGACTTCTAATAACAGAATTCTCCTAATCGGATGATTGCCCAGGATAAGATATGCTCACTCCGTCACTTCTAGGTCTCCATACCATCAAGGATTGGTCTCTTATTTAGAAAAGTGGATAGCTCTCCAGTGAAAATGTCAGATGAATCATAGAGAGCGAGCTCTTTTCATTATTTCACATTTTATAGTATAAGACCTTTTTTCAAAATAAATTATGAGCCAAACATACTTGTTTGTCTGGCGTGTCTGTGAACCCTAGCACACATCAAATGTTAAAGCCCTATTTTCTCTTCAATCCACTGAATAATAGAGCCGAAATGCTTCTTTCAATTAGGGTTGTGCTGGATCTAAAGATTTGACTCCTGTGCTAGTTACAATGGGAGCAGCACAGGAGAACAATGCCATTGCTGGTGGCCCTGGCTGCCCACGCATAAGGGGGAGAACGCTTTACAACAAGTTTCAAATTGAGTCTTTGTATGAGTAAATTCAACTCCTTTGAAATAGACAGAATTGGACATCAAAATTCAATAAAGAGAACCTCTGGGTACAAAAACCTCAGTAGTTGTGAAATATTTAACAAAAGCCAAGTGTTGCATTTGGCCTTGGTATCCTGCTCTTATCGTGACCTGCTGGAGGCAAGGTGGGATCCCAGGTCTTTAGTTGAGCCAGAACATAGGAGGTGAACTGTGGGTGACAGAAAGGCCAAGAGCCAGGGGTGGTTTCAGTCTCAGAATGGCCCATCTTACTTACTTGTCCTGTGGGTCCTAGAGCGGCACAGGTAAGCTCCACCAGCACTTCTAATCTACAGACCAGCATCTACAAAGACAAAGTGAACACACGGGTGTATAGTGACCTTAGACACACTTTTGTGCTGAACTTCATAGATAATTAAACACGAGTAGTGTTAGAAAGTTATCCTTCAAAGAGCCCAACCAAGACACCAAATGTAGCAAGTAACACAAGAACAACTTCAGACTGACAGGTATGATGTTTTTAGAGATCTATTTTACTACAATGGATTGTTCTAGTTTTCAATAATGTGCAGCTCAAATTTTTGAAAGCTTAGTTTTCTTTAAAATATGGAGATTAAGAATATACTAATTATCTTGATTTAATCATTCCACTCTATATAGCATGATGTTACTTTTACTCCATATTTATGCACATATGTGTATATATACACGTATATATGTATATATATATATAATTTGTCAAGTTATAACAAAATTTCTACTTTACTCTGGGAGTTAGGAGAAATTAGATTGTATATAATCAAAATGCATTATATGAGATTCTCAAAGACCTAATTTTCAAAGCAAGCTTTTTTCAATAAGAAAACCATTAAAAAAGAGAAATATACAGAATATAAGTTAAAATTTAATTTCATGTGAATGGTTATGTAATTTTGAGTAGTGTGTTTTGTGTAATACCTGGGCCATGCTTATATTAAGTCTATATTCATTCTTTATCTGAAATTCAGATTGAACTGGGCATCTGGTACTCCACCAATGCTATCAGCTCTCCGCCAGTGTCTGCGTCTGAATTCATAGATAAGCAACTGAATTTGAGCTAATGTATCTATTTGCTTGCTTCCACTGCTGAAGCCAGCAGTAGGCCCCTCCCAGAGGGGAAGCCTCAATCGCTCTGCTGCAGTGGGTCCTACGTGTGCGGTTATGCGTTTGCCTTTGTTAAATTCCCCTGACTTCACGGGAAGCAAAGCCATTGCATCTTGGAGTAGCCCGTGCAAAGCGGCAAGGTCACCTCTGTGGGATTTGATGTGCACTGCTAGTGGGACTGCACAGACCAGAATAAATTCAAACATCTGCTTGTTTAACAAAGGGAAAGAAAGAAGTTGCTGATGAGGCCCTCAGACTGAGAAGCCACAGACTTGGCTGGTCTCATCCGCTGTGTGGGGTTTGATATGTCGGCATAAATGTGCTTTAGGCCTCCACTCCTCACAAAAGGGCACATCTCAGAAAGACACTGAACACCGCAGCGATCAGAACTCGGTTTATTTTTTGGAAGGTAACGATAAAACTACCAATATTTTGGCCTAACGCAGAATATGTAATTTTCATAGATAAGGTCATGAAACACCTCCGACTGGGCAGCTGCTTAAGTTACAGAGTTAGTTTGGAGTGAAAATTCCATGTAACTCAAGATCGCAGTCGCGTAACTTATTTCCAAACTCACGGGATGTCTTGGAGGAAGTTTACACGTATTACATTTCTTGTACATTCTCAGGGTCTTTTTTCTTCTTCTCCTTCTCCTTCTTCTTCTTTTTCCTTTAATTCACAGAATCCTATTATTTCTCATTATTTCATCAGGCGCCCAAAAACTGCTCCTAAGAAAACCTGAAGCTTAAATCCTTAACCTAGACACCAGCCCCGCCCCACCTCCACCCCCCCCCCTCCCGCCGCCGCCCCCCCACCCCCGTGTTTATCTAAAAGCAAGAGGACTTCGCTAGAACTGTTTTCCTCACGGCCTGGCAATCTCGAAGCACGGAGGGTGCCAGGAGGGGCCAACAGGATCTACTTGGCAAAGGTTCACACGTTGCCTAAGAAAACATGTCAGCATTTTAGCTTTGCATCATCTCATAGGATGGGTTTATATCACTTGAAACTCAGGAAACTGAGATGGGCCTCTGACACGGCTCGGGACCTCGGCTCTGAGGTCTCCACCCGGCGGAGGGTTTCTCTGCACCCAGGAAGGAGCTCGGTGAGTCTTCAGGAAGCCACCATTTTAAGATTGAGTCAACATTTCCAGCCGACTCTCCCACAAAAGAAGCAAGGGTCTGGCCCGCTCTCTTCCCCAGATTTGTTTCTAATGCCATTCTCTCAAATAAATAAACACATTCCTTACTCTGCAGCATTCTAACTCTAAATAGAGTGACCTACAAATTAAGAGAAAGGTACTTCAACAATACAGTGATGAGAAAGCCAAGATCACAGTGGCCATTCTGGATGCACTGTAAGGTGGATAACACTAACAGAGACAAGCGGACAAGGAGGCAACAGTGCATAATTAAACAGCCCGATGTCTATGAGATAAGCAATAGGGCGCTCACTGCAAATGAGGAAGCTGACTTCCCAGAAGTTACAAAACTAGGGAGCATTAGTGCTAAGACTTGAACTCGGATCTGATTAATTCCAAAGGCTTCACTAACACGTAGTGATTCTCCCAACGACTCCAAGGGCTAATGGTGTAGAGTGGACCACCACTGCCAGTGGCCAGCCAGTCAGTGCACTTATCCAAGACTAGACCAGATGAGTCTTATATCTGAAGGGCATCAAACAATCTTTTCTTTTTGTGTGTGTGTTTTTGAGACAGGGTCTCTCTGTGTAGCTTTGACTGTCCTGGACCTGGTTTGCAGACCAGGCTGGCCACGAACTCACAGCGATCTGCCTGCCTCTGCTTCCCTGAGTGCTGGGATTACAAGAATGAGCCACCACGCCCCACTCAATCCTGTCCTTGTAATGTGATGGGACATACTGAAATCAGGGCAGGTCAATTTCTTTAGAAACTGCGGGGGGGGGGGGGACACAGAGTTAAGCTAGCACAGAAGCAATAAAAAACACCATTATGAATTATAGGGTGTTATCCCGTACTGTATGGCTAATATCTGCTTATGAGTGAGTATGTGTACCTCACTCAGGATGATCTTTTCTAGTTTCATCCATTTGCCTGCAAATGTCAAGATTTCCTTGTTCTTTTAATAGCTGAGTAGTACTCCATTGTGTAAACGTACCCCAGCTTTCTTTATCCATTCTTCGCTTGAGGGACATCTAGGCTGTTTCCAGTTTCTATCTATTACGAATAGATCTGATATGAGCATAGCTCAGCAAATATTCTCGTTGTGTGGTTGAGCATCTTTCAGACATATGCCCAGGGGTGGTATAGCTGGGTTTGCCTTCCCACCCTCTGAGAGCCTCTGCCTAGCAATGGATAGAAACAGAAACCAAGACTCACAGACAAACACTAGGCAGAGCGTAGGGAGCCTTGTAGAAGAGTTAGGGAAAGATGGAACAAACTGGAGGGGACAGGAGCTCCACAAGACCAACAGTCCCAACTAACCTGGGCTCATGGGGCCTTACGGAGACTGAAGGACCAGGCATGGACTGGACCTAGATCTTCTACACACACACACACACACACACACACATATATATGTGTATATATATATATATGTGTGTATATATATGTGTGTGTGTGTGTATATATATATCCCCAATGGGCAGCTTAGCCTCCATGAGCCCCCCAGAAAGGGGATGGAGCTGTCTATGACATGGTCGCAGTTGCATGCCTTTCAATCACTTCACCCTGGTCTGGCTACCTTGCCTGGACCCTGTGAAAGAGGAAGTACACACTCCTGATGAGACTCAAAATGCTGGTGGGGGTTTGAGGGGGAGTGTCTCCCATTTTCTGAGGGGCAGGGTATAGGGGGATGAGGGGGGAGGGGAGGGATCAGGAGGAGAGGAAAGAGGGGGCTACAATTGAGATGTAAAGCAAGTAACTAAAGAAAAAAAAAAGATACACTGTTATTTCTTTTGTTGTTATGTTCCAGTTTCTGTTCTCCAGGTCTTCCTTGATTGCTAAGTGAAGCACTAAGGTTAATGTCCCAGTCAGAGTGCACTTCCCAAATGACCTTTATCCTAGTAACCCTCCATGGGCAACCCCTGCTTCAGAAAAATTAACCTTCACAATGCTCCTCAAACAGGACTTTTCTCTATAGATCACTGCCAGTGCCTTCCACTCTTGTCTACAGTTAAGCAAGTAGGCTATGGAGTTAATTTGACAAAACAAACAAACCAGTAATAGCCAGGAAAACAAAGAGTTAACTAGCAAAGTCTCAAATATCAAATGGCGGCGTTGTTGTCTTGGTA